>NC_056602.1:26930015-26930174 GCF_018340385.1 Cyprinus carpio | reverse complement strand
ATAATCCTGCGATTAGTTGAATAATGACAAATGAACGACTAGTAACTAGAAAAATCTTACATTGGAGGCAGACCTATTAAATAGCCTCTAGACAGCTCTGTTAAAGTTTTTAAAGCATTTTATACGCGTTTGCATAAATTCTTCTTTCAGAACGGTCTG
>NC_056602.1:26908043-26929734 GCF_018340385.1 Cyprinus carpio | reverse complement strand
GGAGGATACAGGGAACAAGACGCAACAAAAACCGCTACACGAGGGGGCGCGAGGCGGTGGCCTAGGGCGGGGTGCGGGGGTCGGGGTGTGAGTTCGGATAGTGTATGGAAAAAAAAAAAACCCGGGCGACCGGTGACGGAGAGGCGAAGCGAACGGAACGGGGAGCGGCACGAGAGACGCAGTGGGCGCAGGGTGGGTGGGGGAGGGGCGGCCCGGGCCGCAGTGGGGAAGCCCGCTTTGGATCAGCAGCTGCTAATGCGAATGTAATGAATGGAATGTGGTCCTGGTCAAGTCGATCCAACAAATCCGTTATAACAAACTGAATGTTTAATATTTGGGTCTACTTGGCGAAGTCGATCTATCTCAAAAGCAATGTTTTTAACTCGAACTGGGTCGGACTTTATTGTTGGTCTCGGGCAGTCTGATCTAGTAAGCAATTTAACGAGAACTGGATTAATTTGGTCTCTGTCAGTCTGATCTAGTACAATCACAAGCATTTTAACTGAAAAACTGGATGTAATTTGGTATCGTGGCAAGTCAATATCGACTAAAGCACTTTTTAACTAGAACTGCGATTTAATTTGGTCTCTGGTCAAGCGTCTGATCGAGTAAAGCCAAATTTTTTAACTAAACTGGATTTAATTGGTCCTCCTGTCATGACGAGCTAATAAGCATTTTAACTAGAACTGGATTACTATTTTGGTCTTCTGTGTCAAGTCTGATCTAGTAATGCCATTTTTAACTAAAAACTGATTTAATTTGGGCTCTTGCCAATGGAGTCCTTAATAAAGCATTTTAAACTAGAACTGGATTTAATTTGGTCTCTGGTTCAAGTCTGATCTAATAAAGCAAGTTTAACTAGAGGCTGGATTCTTAAGTTGGTACTTCTTGTCGAAGTCTGATCTTTAAGAAAAGCATTATTTACTAACACTGATTTATTTCTGTCTCTGACGATCATTCTCAAGTGTCTTGATTCTAAGTAAAAGCATTTCTAACTAGAACTGCATTGTAATTTTTTGGTCCCTGTCAAGTCTGATCTAGTAAGCAATTTTACTAGAACGGGATTTAAAATTTGGGTCTCTGTCAGTCTGATCCTCTAAGCAACTTTTTAAACTAGAGCTGAGATTAATTTGGTCTCTGGTCCAGTCTGATCTAATAACAGTCACACTTTTAACTGAACGGCCTGTTAACTTTTGGTCTCTGGGAAGTCTGTCGAATCTGTAAGCGCAATTTTAACTAGAAACCTGCATTTACTTGGTCCCTGGTCAAGTCTTGATCTAGTTAAAGCAATTTAAAACTAGACACTGCATTTAATTTGGTCCTGTCAAGTCTGATCACAGTACCTTCCAAACCACGCGATGTTCCAGGCGGACTGGTTGCAGCAGCGTTTTTTTCCTGTTTTTTTCCCGTTTGTCCCCCCCCCCAGTGAGCAGCAATGGTGGAGAACATTGTCTGGCCGGCGCTTTCGTCCTCACAGCGGCCGTGGGTCTCACGCAAACTCAACCCAGCTTGCATTACAGGAACAACCACAGACAGTCAAAGGGTGGCGCAGGTTGGAAGGGTCGGTGCAGAGGTTTCCCCTTATCTTTGGCCTGTCTCAAGAGAACCGCTTTCCTCCCTCTCCAGCTACCTCTGGAAGTGGCTTCTCACCCTTTTGAAGAAGGAGTCGGAGGAGGTTCCACTGGCAGGGGTAAGAAGGAGACGCTTGGTCAATCCACTCAAGTCAACTAAACTATCCCAAAGGAACAACTTAACACCTTCTTCAAGGGAAGGCTTAAAGAGTCTTTAAAAGCAGCAACTAGCAGTACTCCTCACCAGCAAGCCGATAGACGTCAGGCTGATTTTTTAGCTCCTGTTCGGGAGCCCAAGAGCCTCCGGCTACATCGACCACCAATTTGTAGGCACATGCAAGGCATTGTGGGTAAGAAGTCGGTCACCCAAACCACTGCCGGCACTGGGAAGAGCTGTTCGTATGAGAGATTCCCTGTGTCATACAAAAGGTTATATTAGATAACAATTGCGACACTCCAAGATCGAGGGGTCTTGTGCAGTCTTAAGTGCTGGGGGTGTGTTATCATTCGGGGGGTGGGGTAGATCATAGTAAATATGAGGGATTGAATGGACATGTGTCCTGTTGGTCAGTTGTCCACCTCATGTAAAACAACAGATCAGTGTTGACCTAACATGTTAAGTATTAGATGTCACGTTTTCTGCCCAAATGAAAAATTTCTGTCGTGGGTTAAAGCCACTCACCGCTGCTGATGGCTGCCCAACTCTACCTTAGAGACCGTGCCTTGTGGAGTTTGCGTTCGAGAAGCGCCAAAGTTAAGTCTTATTATGTTTGTTTAGTCATTTGTCTTAAATCTACAGGCTCTCTGACGCCGACCAGAGAAAGCAAACACACTGGAATGTTCCAGGGCCAGGAATACCAAAACGGATACTAAAGGACTAAAATAAGCCGTGTTCATCCCAGTAGCGCAACGCAATTTGGCAAGCAATGGAAATACTTTGTGTGCGCAAAATAAAACCAAAAGAATGACTTTAAGGCCCAATTCTTCCGCCTCCCAAGTTACGTCCTGGCACCAGTTTAGAGAGGAATCAAAAACGCATTTACGCACGCTTTCCCCGAAGCATAAACAACATCGGATTTACGATAAATGCACGCGCTTCTGCTGCTTGGGAACAGACAGTTGCGTTGGCTGGATATGGCGGGTCAGAGAGCTACCTGGATTTCCTTCAGAAGTTCCGCCATTAATTTGTGTTCCCAAAGCTAAAACAAGAGGCGTAACGGGTTTGGAACGACATGAGGCCGGAGGTATGAATGATAGAGTTTTCCATTTTGGGTCGTGTAACTAGCCCTTTAATCAGCACTCTAATTTGCATAACCCAGCCTGAAACCAATTATGGAAAATTCACTTGCCTTGTCGAAGAGTGGACTTTGTATGCAAGGTCAGGCTGCGTGTCTCACCCCTGTCATTGGCCGGACATCGATCCACCACCGAACCCCTAGCACCCCAGAGGCCATCACCTGTCCTAGGAGTGGTCTCCCTGTTCTAGCAGGATCTGTATGACACACTCCAGCTGTTTCTGTCGGATATCGGCGGGACGGACATTGGGAGCTCCTTCAGAGGGTTCAGCAAAGCAACATCTTCAGCTGCAACCTCTGAGGAGAACATAGGATTGGGTTTAAAGGATGCACTGTCCAATCATAACCCCAATCAAACTCTTGAAGTAGCTCTGATATTCCGATCACCTCCAAAGACATTCTAACCTGGTTCTGGGACCGGGGGAATAGTGTTTGAAGGAGAGTCAGCCTTTGAATCAACCGAGGTGATGGCCTCTTCTGCGCCCCACTTTTTATTCCCCATTCGAGCATTTAGTATGCTGACGAACCTGAGAGGATAAGCTGCACAATATAGGCTTCATGTTCTTTTTCAATATTGTCTTTTGATTTTGTGGTGAAATTATGACACATTCTTTTAATGAACCTTTATGAGATTCGCGCAGTAATGAGCAACAACACAAAGACAATATTCACATATTGCAAAAGGACTGTGAAGACACATGAATGGACAAAGATAACATCAATAACAAAAAAGAGCAGCGCTATTATATATTGCTCATAAAAATAAATCATTATACAAATAAAGCATGCCACACGCCACACTGGATTTGCAAAATATTCTTCAATTATGATATAGAATTTTTTTAGATCACAAGAGGAACCACCTTGCTATTGGCTTTTTAATTGTGTATATCACAGATTAGTGTGTTTTATGAATGTAAAAGTGAATGTTTTGTAGTAAAGCAGATGATTAAATAAACTCAAAATAATGTGGCCATCACAGTCAGAAAGGTCCTTTCACATTAAACTAGTCAACTAAACCTGACCCTAAAACCAACTATTTGAACTTAGACTCCAAGCTGTACAACACACAGCTGAAGATATAAAATAACATTCAGGAGTAATTTAGCATATAAAAATAGCCATTTCTGTGATTCTGCTTTTTCACGGTCGAGTATGGAAGGCCCGCACTATGTGTTGAAGCCTCTGATGGAGGTCAATGTGAAAGACAACTTAATAGTTTGACAGTCGAATATCAGCTTGAAATCAACCATCCATCTGATTATCACAGGAGCAACATGAGGCTTGATTCATGAAAACACTGAACTGATTAAAAGGGGTGGTCCTCTTAGAGAGAAGATCTTCCTGGCTGAAATTGAAAGAAAGTTCAGCGACCTTACCCATCACTCCTACAAACCAACACATGTGAAGCCAGCGGACGGAGGAGGAAAAAAAGATGGGCGATAGACAAAACGAGGACATGAATTGTCGCTTTAGCATGTTACTACAACCACAGCACGACGAGTGAGTACAAGCGAGTACAAGGAGGACAGCAATTAACGAGCAGAAAGATCAGAGCAGCCTGCCAAGTATTAAATCATTAACATCCTCAGGAATAGGGCGCATCTCTTAACAAGACAGATATTTATTCTTTATTAGTTGTACAGTTATTAGTGAATATTTTGTGTTTTAGCAATATTAGTATAGTTTCAAGACCCTCTGAAGCAATATTCATACATGATTAAAGCGGACTATACACAGAAAGGATTAATGCTACACTGGTGTATAAATATAAATAAACTCAATGGAAAAACCTCTCTCTCTCTCCGGCATCTCTCTCTCTCTATATATTTATAGATTAAGCAGGTGTGGTCAACTGATTATTAAATCGCATCCCCAAAATAAAAGTGTTGGTGTCATAATATATAGGATAGGGGTACCGTTTATTGATTGTATATATAAAGACACCACACATACAGGCTACAGTTTGGAAAATATGTACGGGTAGATACATGTATGAAGATATTTTATTGTAGATAGACGATATTTAACTATAAAAGAGAACAGGGTTAATGGTTTATACATTACATGTTTTGGATTTATATTATACATTAAGAAATATACACAGCACACCGCAACATCTATGTAAACAACACACCGGTAGTTTGGATGCGATTACAATTGCGCGATTAATGGGTGGACAGACACTAATATATAAAATAAGTTGTGAACTAGTATCCATGCGATATAAGAAAGAAGCTACATAACAGAACTCAGACATACCTGTGATAACTATAATATAAATTATAAAATACAACAAACGGAGCCAGGATGGCACTTACATAAATGAGTATATCGAAATATCCTAACAGTATTAAAACCGAAGAAATACTACATACAGAGTAAATAACAAATAATTTAAATAAAGAAATTATATATACTTATACCTAATAATAATAACATTAATTACAATAAATGCGTTAATAAATATAAATACATACATAATAAACAAAGATACCTTTCAAAACTCTAAACAGTACATATATAAAGAAGAAAATACAAGAACAAATACGAAAATGTAAAGCCTTTCAAGACTAACAGTCCTAAACAAATAAATAAAAATGTGTTTCAAAAGGCAGAAACTGTGGTTGTTGGTCTGGAGACTCCACTCCAGTAACTGAGCCGTCAGCAGCCTCAGAAGAATCTGCGATCCGTTCATATTAAACGCGTAAAAAATCCTGATCAAGAAACAATGAGGCCAGTCCGGTCCTCTAACAGCTTGGACCACCGCAAACAGAGATGGCCTCCTAACCACGAGAGATTATGAGAAATACACAGATGATGAGATCGGAATCATCATGTTGTCTGATTCAGTGAATCTGTAATCAGCTTTAGCTCCGAACCGAACGCACCTTGTGTGTTTCCGTAACAGCCATTCTCCATGGCCTCCATGGATAACGAGCATCAGAGCTTTTCAGGTGCATGCAAGAGAGCACATAGTCCAGGTATCTACACTCAAACACACAGTGTCGATTCTACAGCTGAGCTACAACAAACACTTGGCTGTTATGATTTAACCAAACAGCAGCACTCTTTAAAACTGATCTTGATACTAAGTGAATCACATCAACTGCATTATTTCTTGTTCTGATGTTGGCAGAATTCTTACTGTGAGCCTTTCATTCAAGAGGTCCTGGGACATGAGTTTTGAAGATGACGGGTAATCACGGTCCATCACCGCTGTAGTCAAAAAACCGCAACAGAAAAGAAAAAATTCAACACCCTTATTAAAATCATCAAAACTTCTTCTCTAGCTTTGCTTACTCAGTCTACTAAACCTCAGTACGGTATAAGACAAATATTTGCTTTTTGTTCTCTTCTTTTGTAAGTCACTTTGGATAATAATGTTACAACATTTTATGAGGAAGGTTCCTATGTAAGTTGCATTTCTTTTTGGCAACAACAGGAGCTGGTGTTTAAGTCACCTAAAAAAAAAATCTAAAAAATAGCATTAGTGAGCACTATCTTTAAGTAAAAAGTGTTTCCTACTAACTAAACAAAAATGCTGGTGACTTGGGAATCATCTATGATCCGTACTTAAAAATAAAACAGCACATTATTTACTTCCCTCAAATAAACCCTTGTTGTCCTTGCGCACTTGCCCACGGTGCAACATGCAACACTGCTGTCGCTTCAAAAGTGCCTGTGATGCTCAGAAGTGTCTACTAGCTAGGCAGCTACACTAGGTTTTGGACAGGGCTGATATCGGACGCGTGTTTTAACCGTCTCGGGGTAACCCCCACAGGCTTCGCCACGGTGGTTTCCCAGAACGCCACCACCGACAGACTAGTTTTTCAGGACACCAGAATCCACCACCATATGCTTGTAGAGGAAAATAGATCAAAACCAGTGAAGGCCAAACTACAATCCGCCAAACAAAAAAAAAACGAAGAAAAAAAAAAACATTAAACATCTCGTTCTTTATTGCTTAATTATAAGAAATACATTAACACTGTTACTATGTAATTATATTAGTAATATGGTACTGTAAATAAAAAAGATATTTATTAATAATAATAAATAAGAATACTTTTTACAGAGGCAATATAAAACTACAAGAATAATAATTATTTTCTGTCCTTTCCACATTTAAATCATATATTATATTAATTGTATGTTACAGTTGTATATATTAGTCAACCATTAATTGTATATTCCTAGTTATACTGTTAGATTGATGTACTAAATGTTTTGTTATAGTATTGTGTATCATATTTCATTTTGTATCTAGTATAAAAAGTATAGTATTTTATATTTAATTTTTATAGTATTTTTACTATATGATATATTTGTAAAGTAGTTATTGCATATACTGCTTTATAATTTTATGTGCAAAACGTATGCAAACGTGTTACCATTAGTATATTATATTTCTTTGTAAAAATAATATTGCTATATTTATATATTTATTTATAAACTGTCATATCACTGTTAAAAAATACAAAAAAAATATTATTATATATTAGACTAAACTATTATATTATTGTATTATATTTATTTATAACTTAATGTCATTGGTATGTTACTGAGTTATAATGATATTATATTGTATCTATTAGATTCATATATAGATTTATATAGCATTATATTATATTATATAGACGATTATATATTGTTTGTTTTTTTTTTTTTTTTACAGTGTATTTAGCTTGCCATTCCCAGACAGGCATTTGTCAGCCAGCAAAAGGACAAACAAACAAAAACAAAAAGAAGGAAAACCCTCCCCATTTATGCATAATAATGCATGAACCAAATGTTAAAAAACACTCAATGTTTTGCAGTTTGCGCATTTGTCGCAAATTCACATGGATTGCACATTGGAAAAATACAGAAATGTGTAGTAACTATATAAAATCACATCCCATATAAGGAAACATCCCTATAGGAAGATATCAAACACACCAGATGTCTTATCATGCACGTTTTCTGGATTCTGTTTGGTCAATTAAACTGGTAAAAACCTGGTCCAGGAACATAGATTAAGGATAAAGCCAGATAAAGTGTGCATGTTGTGGGTGACTGAATCGTGGCTCCCTGTACCTGTCTAGTGTGAGCAAAACCACACTGCCATGAGGTTTCCCAGATAACCACCAGTGACAAATGAGCCAAATTCAGCAGCGTCCGCATGCACTGAATGTTCTTCGCTGTCAGCTGATTCACAGACAGATCGAAAGAAACGAGCACACTCGTAATTAAACCTGTGAACAATACGCTCAGCTGCACTTTGAAACTGATTCAGAAATGAAGTCGCAACAACTTAGAGTTTTACGTACGCCTATGAGTTACTCTCGGTAATCTTAATATAGCTGTCCGTTTGCCTTAATCAGACTAAAACTCTGTCGTCCTGAAGAGCTGTTGCTCTCCTGCCATAAATTAACATCTTATAAAAAGCAACAGAAATCTATGAGATTTTTCGACGCAAGTAAACGGTTATACGTGGTGATTTACCATGCACGTGCGCCTTGCGGGCCTAGTGCGGGTGAGTGCGGCACGCCTGACCCCGCTGCATAACGCTAAAGACCATGCTGGGTGAGATTCACATGGACGCGACTGCGACTACTGCACACCTCTGACCCTGAATAGATTCCACTACACACCACAAGCCACACACAGACTCACATTAACTACAAACACCTTCACATACACAAAGGGGGCCAGTGCTTGCACTCGAAATGATTTAACTTGAATGACGACAATTATGTTTCCACTTTCAGGGGATCCGAAACCATTTGTGCGCATGGCAAAATTCCATACTTTTCCAGACTCTAATTTCAACCCCCTTTGTTGCCCCCCCTCATAATTTTAAAAGCAATGAAATTCCTCACACATGGTCCATTTAAAGCATTATTATCCAGCTTGTATATGGTATAGATTTCCGTCCATTGGTAAGCTTTGTTATTTTTTCTCTCGGGTTTTTTTTCCACTTGATTTTTTTGACTTGCAGATCCCGAAAATAATGCATACTTTGGTAGAGGGCCTAAACACCCACAGGGTGCATGAAATGAGCTGGATGGCAAAAAACAGGTGTCTCGGCCCGTGCAGCGTCCGATATGCCACGTTTCATGGTTGCTTCCTCATGTTCCGGGAATAAAAGTCTAATACATTTTATTTTTATATTTTTGCAAATGTCCATGAGCACTATGTTTATACCGGGGCTAAAATATTGGGAGAAGAACCCAAAGCGTTTAACCTGCCTGTGTGCATAAATCAAAAGTGGCACTACTTCAATCAGCTAAAGAATCCTAACAGCAGGCCATAAATCTCCTCGCTGTGACACAATACACGCTATTTTCAATGCATATCTAGCGTTCTAGGATAAAAACTAATATGAAACAAATATTTTTCCATTTCTCTGTCGTTTCCCAGTACTTTTCCGCCCTGGAAAATACTTGCAATCCATTCCCATACTTTTCCAAACCACTGTGGAAACCCTATTTAGAAACAATCCAGACGGAAAATAAATATTTTTTTGATTTAATAACCCCCCCACTTGATTAAAAAAATTCTAATACTAACAAACCCATCTTTCCTTTGACACAAATATTGCTTACTGGGGGGCAACTAATTAAGTATAGACACCGAGGGCTCAGTTCCACAATTTAGTTGTCTTCGGGAGAAGTAACTTCGCTCGCTGGAGGTGGGTCGATTTGGCTCAGCGCGTGAGATTCTACGTCTAGTCATGAAGAATTGGCCACGTGCGTGTATTACTGTATCAGCTTGAAATGCAGGTCTGTTTTGATGTCCCACTTCAGTTAGTCTCAGCCTCAGATGCCCAACGCCCACGGACCGCTTGGCTGAACGGTCTGACGCATCTGACGGCACCACTTATAGTGGTAGCAACACTGTCAGAGAGTTTGACCCACTAGTCTGCCCCGTCCTGGTGTTATTTCCACCCGGCGAACCTTTCCACGCTGACCCCGAAACCTGTGATTGCTGAACAAACGCTCCATCATTGAGGCCCTCTACGAGCCGATGCAAGTCACCGCCATGGCAAAAAATTCCCAGACCGTCACTGTCCCGTCCCTCTAACAGTCCTCGGCGACACGAGACTACCCCTATTCAAGATGACTGATTTCAATTTGATTCTATGTCGAATCGCCTAGATGATGCTTGTGCAGCCTGAGTGAGTGTGAGATCAGGAAACTCGGCGTCCGAAATCAACACAAGTATTGCAACAGCTCACACACCGAGTGTTTTAGGTATTATGCAAGATTCAAAATGCAGCGTCAAACAATGTGCGTTCCCCGTGGCATGGCACATGTGCTTTCTTCTACAATAGTAGTACAATAACCAAGAATTAAAATTACGTGGCTTACATTTAAAACACCAATTTGGACTGTTTTAAGCTCAAGTGTGCTGATGAAAATAGTTCTCCAATCAAAAGCACAGCAGAACTGCTTTGTGGGTCTCCTCCCCAGCAACACACTGGTAGTGTGTCGTAACGGAATGGAATGCCCGTTCCTTGACACGAATCGAGTGAGTCAAACTGATTCACTACATCCATTCAATAAAAGCAGTATCCACATTCTCGGTTCTGACTGGACTAGCCGATTGTGAACAAATCTGCTTGACTTAAGAACCTCTAAATGACTCACTCAGTCTCCCCGATATTTCGAAACATCGCAGATTTGCCCCGCCACGCTACGCTCGGGTTCGTGCACGTCCATCATTGGATCTTATTATGTAACGTTAAAAATGTGTCTAAACAATTGAATCCTTATAAAAGTGCTGTTACGCATCAAGGTCGAAATTTTGGCAGTGTACGTAAATGGTGGCACAGCGCCTAACAGTTTCTTAGATTATTACGACCCGATTTAAGTGAAAGCAATGTGTAAGAAATAAATACTGCTGGTAAGATGACACAATTTAATAATAGTTCTTTCCTGAATCTGTACAATTTTAAGAACATGTGGGAAATAACATGCTGTTCGGGGGTATAGAGCGCTTCTCTTGTCAGTTAATTGTTATTTCTACCTCCCCCCCCCCCCCCGAAGAATTTTCCTAGTCACAGTACGCAACTGTGTAGATTATTGAGAGTTTGTATTTAAAAGTAGAGAACATGTACCTTGAACTTTGTTCAAGATTGGGAGGCATTGAAACGTTTTAATCAGTTCTTAATCCTTTTTGCATGAATAAAAGGTATAGATTTTGTTGGTTTGCATTTGGTGTCAATGATAGTAGTTCAGAACGCACAATCGATATCTGCCAAAATCCTGCTATCGAGATGTCACACTTACAAAAAAAAAAGAAAAAATTCGGAATTCGGCCCAAGTCAATTGCAATCGGTGCATCGCTAGCAGGTGAGACTACACAAATAATGTTTAGTGCAGTTTTTTGTATCATACATTCAGCCTGAAATAACATACAACTAAAAGATCTTCTCCGTTCATCAAAACAGCGAAAAATGAGAAATGGATATTGTCTAATCCTTCAACTAGCAACCCCCACAGCGGCACCTCGAGAAGTGCGCACTGATTGTAGCCCTTCAAAACGTTTTAGGATGGCCACATGAGATTTTCGAGGTTTTTGGACTTGAAGTGCTAAAATCACAACTGATCAAACCGGTTTTTTATGTTTGTTTATTATCCACTTATTTTGATGGTCGAAGGCAGCATTGCACCGCTTCTCGTAGACCCTAAATTGTAGAGTTGGCCATGGGTTGCTGCTCATATGGTAGGGGCGTAGTGAGGAGGTGGAGAAACCGCTTTTACAGATGGCCGTAATAAAAAAAGCCGGACCTCGTCGTCGATCCCCAAACCCAGACCGACCACCACAGAGACGCCAATGGACAATCTCCGCTCTTTAGGATGTTTTTTCTGAGGTGCCTTGCCTCATCCGTACTGACGCCAGAAGCAAGGCGAGATAGCATCATTACAATCAGTCTTGTTGTATGATTCATATATACGCGAATTTGATATTCATTTTGAGCCTGGAACCACAAAACCATTCACAAGGGTCAATATTTTTAAATGCTGACTTAGACATCAGCGTTAAAAATGGTTGTCAAAAAGCAAAAAAACGCTAACAAAAAAAAGCGAAAAGATTGACATGCTCCGAGCCCACCCAAATCAGATAAGAAACATACTCATTGGATCTCAGATGGTCAAATAGTGATGCATGCGCAAGTGCACTCCATGGATTTGCAATTGCGCAACATATATCGTCAGAAACACACGGTTAGAACGGGGCTTACCAGATGTATAAGTAAACCTTCAATAAGTGGTGGGGGCATCGACTGTGTAAATTTTAGCACGGGGGGACACAGGAACAGAATACACAAGGGGTGTGACTGTGTTGGAAATTTATAGATAAGTTTTACATAATTCTGACAAAGCGCTCCCTGAATAATAATCCGCGCCATTGATGTTATGGTTTGTTATTATCAGAACGAATATGTTATCCGGAGATGGACACCTAGTTTTTAAATCTGGAATCTGATTCGGTGGCCAAAAAAATTCAAAGATACTTGAGAACAATCAGCTTTAAATTGGTCATACTGAAGTTCCTTAGCGGATGCATATTAATAAATCAAATTTAAGTTTTTGTGACTATATTTGCGGTAGGGACATTTACAAAAATATCTTCATGGAACATGATCGTCACTTACTATCCTTAAGTAGATTTGTTGGCATAAAAGAAAAGGGTATCATTTTTGACCCCCAACATACAATGTACTGTTGGCTAACCCATTGCAAACTTAGGACAGGTTTTGGTGCCCAAGTCTCCACAACTGTAATCCAAGGGAAAAGCTTTTAGCTATTCAAATACATTTAGAGTTGAATTATAAGCATATAGGGGAAAGATTAAAGTGTCCCCTACCTTGCGTCCATCAGGAGTGAAAGGGCAGCCAACAGCCGCAACCAGCAAGGCTTTCACCACATCCCTCCCAAACCTCATGAGCCACTGCAAAACACTTACCCGCAATCCTTACAGGGAACTAAAAGCACTGTTCCGATACCACCACCAGCACTGAGTCCTGACATTCACAGTGAAGCAAGTAGGGCTTTGTCGTGGTTTATAGAACTGTACTACTTTTAGCGGCGAATATCCATGACATACTGTCCTGCTATTCAGCCTCAGATTGCCTGGTGGTTTTAAAGCCATTTTACTGACTTTGAACTTGTTTAGAAGTAACGTTTCATTTTGTGAACTGTCCCTAATAAGTCAATCCAGATGGGTGGTTTTGCACAGTTTCGTAACTATAATGGCTCTCAAGTATAAGAAAAGATACCACGGACACACATGGCGTGCGATGTGCATCCATTCTAAGCATTACAGTGTTTCACATTTTTAGTATTTATAGTGGTAGGATACCTTGGTCAGACTTTCCACTTTTAATGCACGTGTTTTACGGTACCGCATCTTAGGGTTTCGAAGCGTTTAGCGACTATGGGATTATATCAGTTTAACTTACTATGGTGAAGTACAAGTAACGTTTAAGAAGGTTGCAGCACATAAGATACAGGGTTGTAACACTTTGATTTTGTATGAATTTGTAAATATTATTGTTTACTGTTGTATACATTTTCATAACTGGTAACAATATATATAGTAATTGATGCGTAGTATAAATTTTGATTATATTGTTATATCAGGATTAGAGTGCCTTGAGATGACACTCATTTGGAAATGGCAATTGGGAATAGTATCGTGGTAAATATTAATAATTGTCTAAGAGTCTCTTGTGTTACTTTTATAATTGTTATATTATTTTAGATTTAGATTGAATGGGGATTAACTTTGGGAACTTTATCGTGAGGTTACTTGTGTATATATTATCATATTAAAGTGTTTATCAAAGAAAAATAAATGAGATATTAATACAAATAAATAAAAAAAAGTCCATACAACATTTATTAATAATACCTTATCCATCCAGTAGTTTAGATCATTGTAGCTCCACGTCTAGTAATGAGTATTAAGATATACATATGGATTTTAATAACGTGTAAGTAAATTGTGAAATTAATATAAACTGGATAATAATAATATTTTTCATTGTTTAGTTCATGTTAACTACGGAACCTTATTGTAAAAGTGGTTACCATTACACACACACACTGTTTGTTATATAAAGTCAACAATATAACTGGTTTTGCAGTATAGTGTATCACAGCCAGAGTGCATAGTCTCGTTATT
The DNA here is from genome assembly GCF_018340385.1 of Cyprinus carpio. Classification (NCBI taxonomy): domain Eukaryota; kingdom Metazoa; phylum Chordata; class Actinopteri; order Cypriniformes; family Cyprinidae; genus Cyprinus; species Cyprinus carpio. The sequence goes on along the minus strand of NC_056602.1, from coordinate 26,915,690 downwards.
AAAGAGCCCTGCCTCTCCAAATATACTTCAGGTTGAGAGGATTCAAAGACCTCGACATGAAACTCACTGGGATCCTGAGGGCAGCCGGGCTCTCTGTGGAGGACTGACATGCTCCGCCTCCTCCCTCATAGCAGCTTCCTGTTCCTGTTTTTGGAGAGCTCTCTCTCGATCAAAGAAGTGATTCCCCTCACCCCATCCAAACAGGCGCTGAGGCCACAGCACATGCGTAACCTGTCAGGGATGGAGGGCGGCTCCACTTTATCCAGCATCTCCAGGACTGAGAAGAAAACACACGGTAGACGCAACAGCACGGACAAAGTAAAGACTCGGGACCTGATTTAACGCTTGATGTAACCAACTAGTCAAGCAGATCAAAATACAGTCGGTCAAAATGTATGAGTGATCCAAGAGCCTATTTAATCTAGGAATCAAAAAACCCGTGAAATCCCATAACTGACTGCTGCTGAAAAACAGGGTCACATACATGCAAGTGTGCTTTTCCTTGCATTATGATTCAGTTGTACATTCACTTTAAGCAGTGTTAACCAATGATAAGACATATTATTCAACATCAACTGAATCAAAAGCATCTGGATGCACATGACACAGGCAAGCAAAAATGACACCAAAAATATAAATCCAAAACAAATTTGTGTACATAACCCTGGTATGTCAACTAAGACTTTTCCAAAAGAATTTGTGTCTCATTATCCAATTCAACATTACGTGGCAGTACCTTTACTGTAGATGTAAAAAAACAAACACAAAAAAAAAAACATATATATATAATAGATATAATAAATATTTATAAGTAAACGTCTAGCTATGATTGACATTTTTGAAAATAAATGTGTTCATTTTTAGAAATTTAATAATCTAAATATATCCTTTGTAAAATACTAATGCAAAAAAATAAATGTGAAAAAAATATGGATCTGACTAGTATGTTTACCTAGACTTTTTTTCAAAATAATCTATTCTTTTTAAAATGCAACATTAAAAGCACACAGTAATTTGACAGTTTTTTTAAAAATATAAAAGCAAAATATAAATGTGCAAAAAAAAAACAAATAAAATAAAACTAACAACCAGATTCTTTTCTAAATAATGCATTAATTTTTTAAAATGCAATATTATCATGAGAGTACTTTGAACACAGATGTACTATATATATATATATATATATATAATATATATATATGATATAATATATACATTTTTTTTAATTTAAAAAGCAAACATAAATGTGCAAAAAAAAAAAAAAACTTAACCACCGTGTCAACTAGACTTTTTTGAAAATAATGTATTAATTTTGTTAAAATGCAACATTAAACATGTGACATCAATCTGAAATGTTCTTCAAATAAACGCCCAAACAAAATATAATAATAATGTAAATGAAACCTTTATGTTCAACTAGACTTGTTCAAAATAATGTATTATTTTTTTAAAATGCAGCATTAACTACAAAAGCCAATTTGATAGTTTTTTTAAAAATATAAAGCAAAATATAAATGTGCAAAAAAAAAAAATGCAAATGAATGAAGTGTGTGGCAAACCAGATTTTTTTTTTCAAAATAATGCATTTAAAATTTTTATTTGTTTTTTTAAATGCATATTATCATGAAGTAATTTGAACATAGCCTTTGAAAAAATATTAAACGAAACTAAAAACTTTTTTTTAAATTTAAAGCAAAACATAAATGTGCAAAAACAACAACAAAAAAAACTTAAAACAAACCAGTGTGTCAAAAAAAAAAACAATTAACTTTTGAAATAATGTATTTAATTTTTTAAAATGCCAACATTAAACATGACAGTAATTTGAATGTTCCTTCAAATAAAACTAAATATAATATAATCATGTAAATAACTATATGTCAAGACTCTTTCTTCAAAATAATGTATTGCTTTTAAAAATGCAACATTAAATGAAGTCTGAATGTTGCCAAAAACAAATCGGATGTAAACCACTAGTGTGTCCGACTATCAGCACCTGTATCATTAAAGTCGACTAGTCTCACACATCCCTAGTAAAGACGAGTCATACTGAAAGAGTCCCTGTGGTGTCACTCACTAGGTGGCTTTGGCACTGCCCTGGACGCTGACGTTCATGAGGGGGATCCAGGTGACCCGGTTTACTCAAAAGCGGCCTGTGTGATCATAGAACCCCCCCCTGCTCCTGCCGCACCCGGACCTCCCTGAGCGGACCCCTGTGAATCCCGACACCGAGAGCCACCTGACACACACACACACACACCCAGTTTGACTTCACATGAACAAGACAATCAGTCATTATACGAGTCAAAGCAACATGAAGCTGCCTCAGCTGGTGTGTGATGTGTGACCTGCAGTGCGTGCTGGTGGAGGAGGTGGTTTCCTGCGCTGGGGAGGAGTGAGGAGAGCGGGACTGGTATGAAAGAGCCCAGAGCGTTGACGATGTCTCTGAAGACTTTGGTGGAGTGCTGCTTCATGTCGTACGACTGACAGAAAGACCTGCACACATAAGACCTTCATGAAACATCTCTCTGCAGGCAAACTGATTACAACCAAGCCAAGCCAATAAGATATATCATTTATTATTTAATATATAACATCCACATAAAGATTTTTAATTTAAAATCTACAATCTAAATCTAATCTGATTTTTAAGTCTGAAATCTGATCTAAAATCTGAAATATCTACAAGAAAGAGTGTTTATTAGATATATAAATAATTTTTAAAAGCAAACATTAAAAACAATATTTATCCCATTAGAACTGTATTGATATTTGGTTCATATATTATATTAATTTGCTAAAATGTATTTGTATTTTTACAACAGTTTTATATTTTTTGGTTTTATTTATATAACATGATTTTGTATATTGTACTGGTTTTATACATATTAATGTGTACATTTATTGTATGTTAATCTCATAATTTTTTATATGAACATTGTTTATATACATTAGATGGACTGTATTAGATTAATAACTGTTTTGATATGATTATGTGGCTTAATAATAAAAAATATATTGCTTTTATGTTATTAAGCCAATAAAATAAATGTATTGTGACTGGATACAGGAAAGAGTGTTTTTAGATGTTAAAAATGGCATTTTACTTTAAAGTTATATTTAGTGAATTTTGTTTACGTGGGTTTTGTCATTTTTTATTAGTTGTCATTATTATATTCTATTACTTGTTTGGTTTTTATGTATGTTTAAAAGTTTTTAGTCATTTTAGTATTTTAAACATTTTATTTCAGGTTTTTTTTTTTACATTGAAGTCTTTCATCTAATATCAATATTTTATTTCAGCTTTATTTCAATTAACAAAATGAAATGATTTTTAAGTTTTCGATAACAAGAGGAAAAACTGTTTAGGTTTTGGGAAAATATTATCCTGCCTAAAAAAATTAAACAGAGAAGTTAAAAAAAAAAGAAAAAAAAAAGAAGTTAAAATAAAAGTTTCACTTCTAATAATTTTAGCATGTCAACTTTTCTAAAGATTTATAAAAAATAAAAAAAAATCATGTTAATATATTATATTATAATTTTATTAACAATTAACATTTTTTTTTTTTTTAGTTATAAACAAATACATTTGCTTGGGTTTAGGGTTAGGGTATATAAAATATCATTAGATCTGCATTAAAATAATAGCAGTCAAAGGAAAGTTCCACCATGTCAGAAAGACAGTGTGTGTGTGTGTGTGTGTGTGTGTGTGTGTTGTGTTTGTGAGTGTGTGTATGTGTGTTGTGTCTGTGTGTCTGGTGCCTTGTGTGTGGTGTGTGTTCTGTGTGTGGTGTGTTGTTCCTGTGTCTGTGTGTGGTGTGTGTTGGGTGTGTGTGTTGTTGTGTGTGTGTGTGTGTGATCTGTGTGTGTCTGTCTGTCTGTCTGGTGTGTGTGTGTGTTACATGTTAGATCTGCATTAAAAGAATAGCATGTCAGTAAAGCACACGTGTGTGAGTGTGCAGCGGTTTTCATCCACTGCGGCTTCTCTCCACCGCAAACACTTCACCAGCAGAGAACAGGAAGATCTCCACACTCCGTTTACTACACACACACACACACACACACACACCCACACACACACACTGAGACTTGTGATGCAGAAATCACCAATGTGACAACACACTGATGCATCCAAACAACTGCAGTGCTGGATACCTGAAAATGTTTTCCAGCACAGAATTGCCACCACAAACAAATTCAACAACACCAATATATCAAAACCATGCAATAAAGATGCTTAAACTAGATATTAATTTTTTTTTTTTTTTTTCTCTTTTGAAAATGAAACATTCAAAAATATTCCCTGTTATGAGCTCATTAGCCAATATGGCTGCCTGCATTTACATATCAACAACACCTTTTTAATATTCAGCAACCAATCCTGTTGGATGTTATTTATGATGGGTAGGATATTAACTGAGGGAGTTTATTTTTTATTTTTAAGAAAGTTTCTTTTGGGCAAGACACTAGGTGTGAAAAAATATTTTATTTTTTTTATAACACTTCCCAAGCACAATTGATTGCATTAGGAATTACAAAGATTTTTCTGTATAACACGTTGTCTGAAATGTGATGTTTAATAGGGGAATTAGGCATCTAATTTAAATACGCACTAATATCCAGAATATAAAGTCTGAAGATGGATAAAGTCAAGTTCAAATCATTTGTTTGACATATTTAAAGTTAAAGGTTTTACACAGAGGATTTTGGATTTTCTCTTTTTTTATCACTTCATAAAACAGAAAATACGGTCAAAAGCAAGCACACAAAACCAATTACCCCATGTTTTGATATAAATAAAATGTTATATAATTCCAATGGGAGCTAAATGAATATGAAACAAACCCCCTCAGTAAAAAACCACATCTCAATATATAGAGAGGAATAAACCTGTAAAAATCTGGGTCTATGTAAGTGCTGCTGAAGTGGAGAAACAAACTCGTTTTGAGAAAACTGCCCATGATGTGTGTATTGTGATTTAACACCATACGATCCAAATAGATAAAGAGCAATAATAAAACTTACGTTGGGAATGATATGAAACAAACCCCTCTGAATTAATCTTCAGAATACAGATAGGAATAAAACTACTAGGTTTAGTGTGTATCAGCGGGCCCTTACGAAATCCGTTAGATGTTTTCCCAAATTCTGTTTTTTTTTTTTTTTCATTTTCATTTCTTCCGGATTCTGTTTTTTTTCCCATTTTCATTTTTCTAGACTCTTTGTTTAATGGATACATTAATAAATTAAAAAATGTTAATCAAAAAGCATGTCTAATTAATTGAAATTATGAAACGTAAACAGTTTAATTGTTAATTGTTTAAAGTTTATGTGATTTTTGGAACATATGAAATAAATATTTTTCTCTCAAATTCAGTTTTATTTAAATCAATATATAAGTAAATAAGTAAAAAACAGTCTGCTAAATATATTTTCTTTTGTTAAATATTCCTTAAAAATAATGTTTTTTAATAAGAATTTTAGTAGTAGTAGTAGTATGATTACATTAAGTAATATATTTCTGTCACAGTTTCTTCAAGTTAAACCAAACTTTTATTTTTGTGAAGCGACAGAGTCTGAAAACACCGTGAGCATTACCATTCATGCAGGATTTATATTTAAATAGTCTCTTTGTGGCTTAATATCAGAGGTGTAAGGTATTGGAGTAAATGTAATTAGTTACTGTACCTGAGTATCTTTTTAGACACTTTGTAGTTTTTACTGGGCATCAAAAGATATCAGCACGGTTTACTCTCTACTCCACTACATTAGAAATCAGTGTTTCAGTTACACATTACATTTTGCATGCACCTAGCAGTTGTTTTCTGCTACAAAAGATGTGATATCGCCAACTACAGGTCACTGGAAGTACTTCTTGAGCTCCTTAGAAAGTAGTTGTGAATCACTGGTGTTTTATATATAAGGACATTTTAGAAAATAAACAGGATTGCTCTCCTCACGAATCAGCTCTTTCTTGGTTGAGTAACATGTTCTCTGCGCCTCGTCTTGGACTTTATGTCACTTCCCGTCTCCGTGATGTTGCAGTCATTTTGTATCTCATCTTGTTAGCCCCCTGTGCATATATATATATAGCCCTAGGGTTTCCTTTAGCTCCTTTGTGAGTTTTGTTTTGAATATAATGGTTTGTGTGTTTACCAGTCCAGGTCTGTTCTTTGTTCACTTTGGTTTAGGCTTATTGCTGGGCGGTTCGTAAGTTTTCCATTAAAACACCTGCACATAGATCCTCGCCTCCGCCGCTGTTTGTCCCCAGCTTCTCCACAACGTTACAGCGTTTTTCACTGGCCAATGACTTCTCTAGCGCATCTTCTGAGCCTAGATTTAGTATTTATTAAGTACTTTTTAAAATCAAATACTTTTACTCAAGTATGGTTCTCTTTACACCTCGGCTTAATATTCAGAGACACCGGTCCCATAGCGTCGGGATTTTTCATTTAACTCTACTGACCGAACAACTTTTGATTTGTTCACTCCCCAAATTTTTAGCGAACCGTGCGTCATTCACCAGTTAGGCTGGGTAGAAGGGGTGTTGATGAGGACCGAGACACCCGCAGCAGTCTCATGCAGATGGGGGAACGTAGTGGTTTCTCCACAGGCGGCATAATCTGCCGGGACGAGGCGCTGCTGCCCGCAGCCCTGGACGGAACTGTGATGTTGGGGGAGAGAACAGCTTGATGACCAGTCGGGACACAGCACGCGCGGTCCTTTCAGCAGGGAAACTGAACTGCCTGACTGATGCTACACACAGAGGACATAGACCACGGAGAGAACACAACAAAGGTGACAGAGAGCTGAATCGTGGGGGACGGCACACGGAGAGAACACAAGGTTAGAGAGCGATCGGAAGGCCGACAGCGGGGAGCCAGTCGCTTCAGGAATGTTTGTTTTCATGGGGATGTGTGGGGTTTACCTGAGAGGATCACTTGGCGAACGTCCGGGTCATCTCGGTCATTCCTACTAACCAGTAGGGGGCGTCGGCGTTCACCAGCTGACACAGATCCTGCAGAATAAAACTAGGCAATATATACTTCACACTTTATTTAAAAAAAATAAATTTTAATTTTGTGTTAAAGTAATAAAAAAAAAAAAAAATTCCCTGTGTAGTAACGCTCCCGCCAAAAAAATGTAATTAATGAAAAACATTCATTTACATTAATATATTAATTATAATACAACGTTATATTAAAGTTGCCACAACATATTTAAATTTTTGAAGTATATTTTTTTTGAGTTATCATTTTGTTTTATTTTTAGTTATTAATATCACTTGTGAAAGAACACTTTGTTACAGTTATTTTACATGGGCTCGCTCATTCATGTTATAAAAGCCAATTATTGACTATATTAGAGGTATAAAATAACTAGATTTTTTAATTTAATTCAAATTATGTAGGTCATAGGCAAGGGATCTTATAATATAATTTAAATTAATAAATAACATTAAAGTTGCCAATATGATCAAGTCATATTTTTGAAATAAGTTATTTTTGAGAGACGTTTTTATTGTTTTTATTTTGTGTGATTTTTTTTTGTTTTTTGGTTAAATGTAATTATATATTGAACCCATTTTATATAAACAATAAGCTAATATTCATTTTTTATATAACTACTTTTAAATGGAATTAAAAT
>NC_056602.1:26906444-26907731 GCF_018340385.1 Cyprinus carpio | reverse complement strand
GCGTTCGTGTTGGAGGTACAGGGTCTCTGCGCCTCGTCTGACTGTAATTCACTGCCGTCTCCCCCGTGAGGTTTGCAGGCTTTGTATCCTCATCTTGTTAGCCCCGGGCATAGATCTATAATAGCCCTAAGTGGTCCTTGACTCCTGGGATGGGTGAATAAATGGTGGTGTTTTCCAGCCTTCTGTTGAGGTGTGCACGTTGTTTAGGCTTAGGGCTCGTGCGATTTTCCATTAAACACTGCACATAGATCCTCGCCTCCCGCGGTTTCACCCACGTTCCACACGTGACGTTTGCCACTGGCAGGACCTAGAGCGCTCGCTAGAGCCTAGATTTTATATTGATTAGTACTTTTAAAATCAAGACTTTTACTCACGTATGTGCTCTTTACCCCTCTGCGTAATATTCAAGATAACCGTCCATATCGGGATTTCATTTAAACGCGACGGACCCTATCTGGGATTGTTTCACACCCCCCCATTTAGCGAACCGTGCGTCTCACCAGGAGGCTGCCAAAGTGTTTGATGTGATGACCAGAGACGACCCGCAGCAGTCTCATTCAGATGAGGGAGTAAGGGTTTTCTCCACAGGAGCGCCGGGGATGAGGCGCCTTCTGCCGCAGCCCTTGACGGAACCCGATGTTGGGAGAGAGAACAAAGCGATGACCAGCGGACACACGCGCTCAGCTCAGCATACACTGAACTCCCTGATATGCTACAACAAGAGACACGTATGAGCACACCAAGGTTTCAGAGCGATCGGACTGGCCGACAGCGGGGAACCTTAAGCGTCTGCAAGTAATGTTTGTTTTCATGGAGATGTGTGGGGTTTACCTGCAGGAACGCCGGGGGAAATTCATTTAAAAACTGACTCCAGCAGCTCCATGCCGCACGTCCGGATCCTCTCGGTCCTTCCATCACTAACCAGTTGCGTCGGCTGTCCCCAGCTACCACCAGATCCTGCAAATTATAAAACTAGCAATATATTACTTCAACACTTTATAAAACAAAAAAAAAATTTTAAGTGAGTAATAAAAAAAAAAAAAAAAATGTAGTTAATGAAAAACATTCATTTACATTAATATATTAATTATAATACAACGTTATATTAAAGTTGCCACAACATTGTCAAACTTATGAACTATATTACTTGTGAAAGAACACTTTGTTACAGTTATTTTCACTTTATTATCACTAATAAATGTAATTATTTATTGAACATTAATCTTTATTGTTATGGATGGTATTTGTTTTATTAATTTTATATTGTTATTAAAGCAATATGCTATA
>NC_056602.1:26904584-26905602 GCF_018340385.1 Cyprinus carpio | reverse complement strand
ACTATTTTATAAAAGCAATAAGCTATATTAATTTTGTGTAAATTTTTTTTTATTTATTATTGTTAATTTGGATCTGTGTTTTGTTTGTTTTGTTTTGTTTAAAGTGCTTTTAACTCTTTTTATTTTTAAAGTTTGTCTTTTATACAAGATGACGGATCTTTGAACAATTCTAGGCCTCTTGGTGTTTGTTTTGCAACCAGTTTTGGCTTTGTGGACAATGCCAACCGGAGCATGTTCATTAGCAACATATTCGCGTTTACGTTGATGAATATTGTTTGCATTTGGGTTTTGGACCCAGTATCGCTACAGTCTGCTGATGTATCCACCGACTGACCTGGAACAGCATGTAGGCGTCTTTAGCGCTGGGTCTCAGGGTGCTGACGGAGCGCCGGTTACTGTTGCCCTGGACAGCAGAGCATGTAGGCGGTCCAGAAGCCTGCGGACGATCAGACAGGAAAATAAAGAACCCGCGCAGACGACAGCTCATGGGTACGGAGGAGAGCGGACTGCGGGGGTCTGGGTGGGAGTGGAGGAGCAATGCAGAAGTTGACAGTTTTATTTTTTCGTGATGAGGAGCAATAATAATATTAAACATTTGGGTTTCTAGTGGTGTGTGGGTACATCCTCTCGTATGACGGTGGAGGTGGGCGTGTTGTTGGTGATGTTGTCTTTAGTGAAGTGCAGCCGGAAACACAGGACGATGGCCTGATATGTGGATAAAATATATTTGTGTGATGAGAGAGATCGGTTTTGGACAGTGTAGAAGCATAAAAGGTACTTGTTTGTGCATGACTTTCACTGATATCCTTTAGCAGAGCTCTACTAAGAATTAAACAGGCTGTTTTTGCTTCTGTACCGCTGAAATTTCAATATGCAAATCGGGATTTCCACAGCTTTTGAATTTCTATATTTTCACATGAGCTTTCCCGTCATTTGAGATTAATGGATAACATATCAACCAGCAACCTGTTATTTTAAATTGTAAAAATTTTAATCTGAGAATACTTTTGAATTTCTA
>NC_056602.1:26904186-26904456 GCF_018340385.1 Cyprinus carpio | reverse complement strand
CTGTTTTACTTTTTCAAAAAATAAACAGTTTCAGAGTAAAAATAAATAAGAGTTAAATGTGAGAGAGTTTAAATTATTAAAATTGTTCTAAGTTATAGTAACTATGAGATATAAAGTAACAAAATATAAAACTTTGAAAGAAAAATATTGCAATTACAGATTTTTTTATTTGATAACATTCAGAAATGTCTTCAATTAAAATTATATTTTTATTATATTAATATTATTTTTTTTTAAAATTATACTTTTATTATATTAATATTATTTTTT
>NC_056602.1:26901854-26902831 GCF_018340385.1 Cyprinus carpio | reverse complement strand
TATTATATTCAAACACTGATATTGTCTAATAACCAAAACATTATGCCACAACAAAAAATATATATTTTTTTTTGTTTGAAATATTAATGAGATTCCCCACTGACTTTCTTCAATCTTATTTCAAAAAAGCAAAGCAAATCTTGTTTTTCTTCATAACCAGCCGCTGGTGTGAGGTGTGCTGTACCTTGGACAGCACCTCGTCGTGAACAATGGTGTTGGTGGTGAGCAGCACTAGAACCGTCTGCAGCAGCTTGAGCTCCTCCAGTCCGTTCTCCATCAGCTGCCACAGCATGTTAATGATGTTCCCCGCCGCCGCCTGCAAACACACTCATTAACTCATCTCAACGAGCCACTGATCCGCTCTCACCGCTGAGACTCTAATGTCATCACTGTGACAGTGCAGTGTTCATAACCCTCATAATAACCACAGTGAGCGTCTCATCTGGGGCTCTGACACACAGAACAGTCCGGTACTGTTCGCTGAGACTCTAATGTCATCACTGTGACAGTGCAGTGTGTGTGAGAGAGAGAGAGAGAGAGANTATATGATTTTGTATGATTTTTATTCATTTCCATGACTTTACCACAGTAAATGCTGTAGAATCCATCACTGAAATTTTAGTAGATAGTTATTTTTTTAAGTTATTTAAGAAAAAAATAAAACACTGATAAATAATCAATTTTATCTTTTATTTATTTCTTTTTGTAAAGTTTTGTTGTTATTTGTAGTAAAAAAAAAATTAATTGGTTTAATATAAAATTATTATTTTTTTATATTTTTTAATATTTTATAATAATTTTAAAAGGTTAATTGCAATATTAATGTTTTACATTAAATAGACATGAAACAGTTCAGAGTAAATAAAAGTAAAATAATAAGAGTTAAAGTGAGAGAGGTTAAATTATTAAAAAGTGTTGACTATGTGTGAGAGAGAGAGAGAGAGAGAGAGAGTGAGTGTGTGTGTGTGTGTGTGCGT
>NC_056602.1:26901397-26901480 GCF_018340385.1 Cyprinus carpio | reverse complement strand
AGAGAGAGAGAAAGAGAGTGTGTGTGTGTGTGAGAGAGAGAGAAAGAGAGTGTGTGTGTGTGTGTGTGTGTGTGTGTGTGCTA